>NC_052157.1:46620916-46628040 GCF_902713615.1 Scyliorhinus canicula | reverse complement strand
CCTCCTCCCCCATCCATCCCTCCTCCCCCATCCATCCCTCCTCCCCCATCCATCCCTCCATCCCCTATATCCCCATCCTTCCCCTCCATCCCCATCATCCCCATCCCTCCATCCCCCCATCCCCATCCCTCCATCCCCCCATCCCCATCCCTCCATCCCCCCATCCCCATCCCTCCATCCCCCCATCCCCATCCCTCCATCCCCCCATCCCCATCCCTCCATCCCCATCCCTCCATCCCCCCATCCCCCTTCCTCACCGATCTCTTGCAGACTTTCCAGCCGCTCTCATCCTTGCTGTAACTCAGCAGCTTCTCGGCCACCGTGTCCGCCACCGCTCTGTAATTCATGCCGCCCCTCCTGGGCAGGCGGCTCCGGGAGGCCAGTAGTAGCTGTGGTGGTCCTGGTCCTCCTCAGACACTCAGAGGCCAGTTAGCCGGCATCCCCGAGCCAGCTGCGCGCCCGCCACTCTCTGCCATCCCCGCCGGCCGGGCAGCCCAGCCAGCGCCCCCGCAGTGCCCGCTGGGTGCTGTAGTCCTCTCGCTCTCGTCTCTTGGCACATCCTGCCGGAGCCAAATCCCTGCGGACTGCAATCCCCGGCAGGCCGTGCGACAGAAGGCTGGCAGGTTGATTGACAGCCCAGTCAGCCAATCGGCGGTAGGTGTTTTGCAGCGCTTACTGCTGCAGGGAGTTCGCATCATGGACACAGGAGCAGATGCAGAACCACTCCCTTCTCATCAAAAACACTTATCTCACTCAACAGCTTTGATTCACTGCGATTTCCACACTTACAAAAGCGCTGGCTACTTAATGCATGAATGCTTACTCATTGTTACACCCCAGAGGCAGCACTGATGGTGCCACTTGTGTTCAGCCAGTCAGGTTGCTGCTCCACTTCTCATTAAAGATACTGCCACCCTCTCTCGTGATTGGCAGTACTTAAAATAAAAATAGTATTTTTCAGTTAGGCAGAGATTATTTCCATCAGCTTTAATCAGTGAGAGCAGCATTGTGCAAAAGAAGAACCGCATCAACAATACAATGGATGAATTCCTTTTTTGTTTCGTAAATCAGATCTATGCAGATGCCCAGCACACGATGAACTACTAAGGAATGAGTGTAGATTTGTTTAATTGTGAACTCATCTCGATGCAAGTCCCACTATATAAACTAGCCTCCATAATCCATAAGAGGCTAGTTTAGCTCACTTGGCTAAATCGCTGGCTTTTACAGCAGGCCAGCAGCACGGTTTGATTCCCGTACCAGCCTCCCCGGACAGGTGCCGGAATGTGGCGACTAGGGGCTTTTCACAATAACTTCATTGAAGCCTACACGTGACAATAAGCAATTTTCATTTCATTCATAATCCAACCTGATGTTCCTCTGACATGCTATTTTCCACAAGTAGCGTTAATCTTCTTTGCACTATTAGATGAATGTATATGATTCTATGCATAGCAGTATTCAAAGAAGAGCAGTAAATCTGCTCCATTACTCTGGCCAATGTTTACTCCTCAGCAACATTATTTTTTTTTTTAAATATATTTAGATTACCCAATTATTTTTTCCAATTAAGGGGCAATTTAGTGTGGCCAATCCACCTACCCTGCACATTTTTTTGGGTTGTGGGGGCTAAACCCACGCAAACACGGGGAGAATGTGCAAACTTCACACGGACAGTGACCCAGAGCCGGGATCGAACCTGGGACCTCAGCGCCGTGAGGCGGTTGTGGTAACCACTAGGCCACCGTGCTGCCCCTCAGCAACATTATTGAAGAAAATATGTTTAATTGTGATGACACCGTGGTATTGTCACTGGACTAGTGATCCGGAGGCTCGGGGGTAATGCTCTGGTGACTTCAGTTTGAACCCCAACATGGCAGGTGGTGGAATTTACAGTCAATAGATAAACCTGAAATTAAAAGTTGAACGGTGACAATGAAGCCATTTCCTGTTGTTGGAAGAACCCATTGTCTATTGTTGGAATAATCCATATGGCTCACTAAGAGGCCAGTGAGGGGCGACTTTGTGAGGCAGAGACCAATTGGTTGTATTAGGGAATTTGGTTTAAAGTGGGAATTGAGTGCAATAGAGGGAAAGAGGTGCTTTAGGTAAGGGTTATGTCAAGAAGTGAAGTGTGCTGAGTGGGGAGTTCGGTGAAGGACGGGGAGGAAGTGCTTCTTTTTTCTTCTGTTTTTCGATCTCCAGTATTTGATTTCCACATTGGTGCGGCACAAGGGGTAGGTACATCAGTAACTGGTATTATTAGAAACTGTAAGTTTAGCACGTCAGCGGGGGGTCGCGGGCAATGACTGCCCGAGGCCATCGGCAGAAAGGGAAAAACGGTTTGGTTGCTAGACTGGTAGCGCGGGGGGGGGGGGGGGGGGGGGGAGGGTGGGGGGGGGGGGTGCGCGCGGGGGAGGGCGTGGGGAGGATTTTCCAGGGGAGATTTGTTGTGTTATCATTTAAAATGTAGTAGGGGTAAATGTTTGTATCGAAAAATTTCAATAAAAATTATTAAAAAAAAAAAAAGAAACTGTAAGTTTTATCATTATTGCAAATACTATTTGTTTTATTAGTATTTTGAAGTTTGCTGGCAGAGCCTAAAGCCATTGGAAGGTGTAGGTCTTAGTAATGATTAATTAGTAATTATTAATTGACACGTATTGCACATGGCAGATGATGTGCTGCGATTTCAGGATGTGGGAGCCTCTGGATGCCTGGGGAGAGATCCAGGCCAATCACCCCTGCAGTTAAGTCATTGAGTCCTACAGTGCAGAAAAGGCCCATTGAGTCTGCACTGACAATAGCCACCCCTAATCTCATTCTAATCCCATTTACCAGCATTTGTCCCATATCCTTGAATGTCACGGTGTTGTGCTTTTTAAAGGTTGTGAGGTTTCCAGCCTCCACTATATTCCAGATTGAATGTTTTTCTTAAATCCCCATTAAATCTTCTGCCACTCATCCTAAAACTATGCCCCCTTGTAGTTGATCCCTCAACCAAAGGGAACAGCTGCTTCCTATTTATCATAGAATCCCTACAGTGCAGAAGGAGGCCATTCGGGCCATCAAATCTGCACCAACCCTTCGAAAGACCACCCTGCCTGGACCCAATGCCCTGCCCAATTTCTTCAACCCCACTCTTAAGGGCAATTTAGAATGGCCAATTAACCTAACCTGTACATCTTTGGACTGTGGGAGGAAACCAGAGGAAACTCACGCAGACACGGGGAGAAACCGTTATCTGAGGTCGTAATAAAACCTGGGATCCTGGAGCTGTGAGGCAGCAGTGCTAACCACTGTGTCACCATGCCACCCAGTCCAAAACCCTCAGAATCTTATCCACCCCTTTCATATCCCTCTCAGCCTTCTCCACTCAAAATAAAACAACCCAAGCCTATCCAGTTTCTCCTTGTAGCTCAAATGCTCCATCCCAGGCAACATCCTCTGGTGAATCTCCTCTGTACCCCCTCCAGGGCAATCACCTCCTTCCTATAGCGAGGTGACTAGAACTGCACACAATACCCCAGCTGCAACCTAACCAACGTTCCGTCCAGCTCCAGCATAACCTCATTGCTCTTGTATTCTTTGCCACGACTGATAAAGGCAAGTGTTCTAAATGGCTTCTTACCTACCCTAATCACCTGCTCTGATCTATTCCTCTGAGCTTCCGAGTGTCCTGCCATTCATGATATACCCCCTTGTCCTGTTTCTTCTTCCTAAGTGCATCACCTCGCACTTATCAAGTTTAAATACCATCTGCTATTGCTCTGGCAATCTGACCAACCCATCTATATCTTCCTGTAACCTATGACTTTCCTCATACTGTTACACACCCTACAAAGATTGATGTAGCCTGCAAACTTGCTTGTCATTCCCCCCATGTTCTCATCTATATCATACATGTATATATCTCTATATCATACATATATGTATATTCTATGCTTTGTGTTCTATTACAGAGCCAGTTTCAGGTCCATCTCGCCATGTTTCCTTGAATACCAGTGCTCAACCTTCTCAATCAGTCTCCCATGTGGGACCTTGTCAATGGCTTTGATAAAATCCATATAAACTACATCAACTGCACTTCCTTCATCTTCATACTCTGACACTTTATGAAAAAACTCTAACAAATTTGTTCTGCATGACCTCCCTCTGACCAAGCCATGCTGACTATCCCTAATCAACCCATGCCTTTCCAAGTGGAGATTAATTCTATCCTGCAGAATTTTCTCCCAATAGTTTCCCTACCACTGATGTGAGACTCACCAGTCTGTAATTCCTTTGTTTTCACTCTACCACCCTTCTTTAAAAATGGAACAACATTAGCTGTTCTCCAGTCCTCTGGCATCTCCCCCGTGGCAAGTGTTGGCAGATGCAGGAACTTTAGCTCAGAGTTATTGAGCTGGAGGCCGAGCTGCAGACATTGCGACACATCGGGGAAGGGGAAAGTTACCGGAACACTTTATTCCAGGAGGCGGGCACACCCCTTCGGATAGGGTCTTCTGATTTGACCAGTGGTCAGGGACAGGGGGTTGTGACTGCAAGTCAGGCAGATAAGGGGATCCAATGGACAGGAGTACAGGTGCCTTGGCCCTTGCCATTATTCTACAGGTTTGAGGTCTTTTTCAGCTTGATTTGATGAATAGGGGCTGCAGGGGGGATAAGATAACTGGACATGGAAGCCATGCAAGCGAAGTGAGTAACAGGGAATGTAGTTCCCCTAAAAGAAATGCTGGAAAATCTCAGCAGATCTGGCAGCATCTGTAGGGAGAGAAAAGAGCTAACGTTTCGAGTCCAGATGACCCTTTGTCAAAGCTAAAGACAGAGGAAGTGGAAAATATTTATACTGTGGAGTGAGAATGAAAGATGAGTCACAGCCACAGAAACTCAGGGGAAAGAGTGCTAATGGCAGTCCCCAGAGAGAACAAAATGTGTGAAAGGCCAAACTGCAGAGAAACTAACGTCAGAGGGTAAACTGTGACAGATGTAGATGTGGGGGGAGGGGAAGGGGAAGCGAAGAGGAGAAGGGGTAACGAAAGGTGGATAAGGTGGGGGGGGGGGGTGAATATATATAAAGCTTCACTGGAACATTGGGAATGTAGTTGTAGTGGAGAACACTGAGTCAGAGTGATTGACACCATTCTCTGCAGCAAAGATTGAGAGTCCAGATGGGAATAAGAGGATACTCATTTAAGACGGATTTGCAGTGAATCTTTGGAATTCTTTACCCAGGACGCTGTGGGGGATGAGTTCTTGAATGTTTTCAGGGCTGAGATCAACAGGTTTTTAATCAGCAGGGGAATTCAAAGTTACGGAAAATCGTTCAAGGGATGTGAGCATTTATTGCCCATCCCTAATTACCCTTGAAGTGAGTGGCAACTATATTGTTGTGGGTTTGGAGTCACATGTCAACCAGGTTTGGACTCAGTGCCATTTGCTTGGCAGGGAGGGTGGGGGGGGACATGGCAAAGGTGAAATTTGGCATGGGACCTAGTGACCTAGTGATTATGCTCCTGCCCTTATTGGCTCCATCAGAGATTTCGGTGGATTTGCTTTGAGACCCATCCACAGCAGAGAACCAGATGAGTTTTTACAAGCAATGGACGTTTTACAACCATCCTCATTAGATTTTTGATTCCAGATTTTAATTGAATTCAAATTTCACCATCTGCTGTGGTGGGATTCAAACCCAGATCCCCAGAGCATTACCCCGGGTCTCTGGTTTACTAGTCCAGTGACAATACCTCTATGCCACCACCCCATCCTTCACGGTCTTATGGGAGAATCTAGAACTGGGGGGGGGGGTCACTATTAAAAATAAAGGGTCACCCATGAGGCAAATAATTTTTTCTCAAGGGGTTGTGAGTTTTTGGAACTCTCTTCCTGAAAAAAGGGGCAAAAGCAGAGGCTTTGAATATTTTGAAAACAGATGTAGATAGATTCTTAGTAGGCCATGGGGATGATAGGTTATCTGGGGAAGGCAGGATGCAGATTCAAGGTTGCTGTCAGTTCAGCCATGACAGATGCAAGGGAACACCACCACCTGCAATTTTCCCTTGAAGCCACGCGCCATCCTGACTTGGAAATATATTGGTCATTCCTTCACTGTCGCTGGGTCAAAATCCATAAACTTCCCTCCTGACAGCACTGTGGGTGTACCTACACCACATGGACTGCAGCGGTTCAAGAAGGTGTATCACCACCATCTTCTCAAGGACAATTCGGAATGGGCAATGAATGCTGGCCTAGCCAGAGACGCCCACATCCCATAAATGAATGGGAAAAAACTAATTCCTGTTTGTGGGATCTTGGTGATGCAGATCGGCTGCCGTGATTTCCTCAAGAAAACAGAGACAACACTTCAAAAATTTGCACATTGGATCTGAAGTTGTAAATCGCATTGTATAAATGAAAGGAAGCACTGGGGCATGTGCAAAAATGATTAATAAGGATGATAACAGCAATGTGAGTACAGATATCAGGAAAGACTGAACAGACTGGCATTCATTTCCCTAGAAAAACGAGACTGAGAGGTGACCTGATATGAGTTATTTAATACCAGGAAAGCATTTGACAAGGTAGATGCAGAGAAAATGATTACATTTGTAGGGGAGACCAAAACTAATGGCCATGATTGTAAGATAATCCGATAATGGAATAATGAGTTTAGGAGTAACTTGTTTCTTCTAAGAGTGGTGAGAACGTAAATGCTGATATAGACCAGTGAGCCTTTTTCTGCGCTGTGAATCTATGTAAAACAAATGCAAGTCCTTTCCTTACCCTACCTGTGGCAACGACACATTCCACCCGTTAACACAAAGCCAATATCTGGGGATTCCAAAGTAGGGAGTTGCAGATAGGTGCATGGCTGCCGCTTAACCAACTAAAACCACACAGAACATTGGCAAGCTTCCTGTTCCTTGTTCAACCTCCTTTATCCCTGTTTAAGGTGGACATTCATAGAGTCATACAGCACAGCAAAGGCACTTTGGCCCATTGCGTCAGTGCATGTCAAAACCCCCCTAAGCATTCTAATCCCATTTTCTGGCACTTGTTCCATAGCCTTGTACGCCTTGGCATCAAAATATTTCTTAAATGTTATGACGGTCTTTGCCTCTACT